>NC_034016.1:2902890-2930390 GCF_000346465.2 Prunus persica | reverse complement strand
GCAAAAGGAAGAGAATGGTGAAACATTCAAAATACCAGAAAATGACCTTAGTTAATTTAAACATTAAGAATTAAAATTATTAATTAAATAAAAATAATATGGTAAATTCACAATTTTTCATATTTAAAAAATTAAAATTAAAAACAAAATCAGATAATAGGTGCTACTTTTATGGAACATAAGTACCCATATTATCTTTTCTTAATTCTAAAAATAAAATAAAAAAGAAAAAAGAAAACCAATTGGCACATGCATGAGTGTGTGCCAAGGGGCTAGTTTATCGTTAAATAAATATTATTAGCATCTTTGCATATAGGGGTGGGCATCAATCCAGCAGAATCGATTATATTAGTTTTGTTTGGTTTGATTTTGATTGAAGAAGAAAAAAGGTCAATAGTTTGAAAAATCAGATCAAACCGAACCAATTTGGTTTAGTTCAGTGCGATTTAGGAGTTTTGTAATATGTCATCAACCAAACCGGACTAATTATAAATTAAATTATTATTTGTTTAATTTAATTTACATGTGGCAAGGCTTGAGTGGTTATTTGAAAAGTTTACCATGTACCCTTCGATACTTGATTGGACTCCAAAACTAAAACTCATGGACTCTACTCTATCTCTCCTCTCTCATTCCTTCATTTCCTAACCTTAGCTGCAACTCCCTCTCATCATCTCTCTCCCTCTCCCTATCAAGCTCTCATTCTCGTTCTCATTCAACCTCAAAGCTCAACTCCATCATCAACCACCAAGTTCAACCTCAAAGCTCAACTCCTCCCCCTCATCCTCCTCTATTTGCAGGTTCTGCTTCACCCACTTCCATCAAGAAAGCCAGAGGCAGACCACTTGGTTCTACCAAGAAGCAACAATTGGATGCCTTGGGTAAAACTTCTTTCCTTTTATTATTATAATTGGGTTTTCCTTAAATCCTTTGAATCTTATTGGGTTTGCTTTAATTTTTTGTGGGCTATGTTTTAAATCTACGTTGTTATGTTTCTTTAATTCGTCGCGCAAAATACACTTCAGCGACGGAAACAAAAATTCGTCGCGCAAAGAAACTTAGCACGACAAACAAATGAGTTCTCACGCAAAGTGAGGGAAGAAAAACCCGGCTTTATTTTTTTTAGCGCCAAACATTTGCGCGACGATATTGATCGTCGCGAAAGATATCCTAGCACGACGGTTTCATATTTCGTCACGTAAAGGTGGACAGAAAAATGTGCGATATCTTTTTTTTGGCGCCAAATACTTGCACAACAAAAATACATTTCGTCGCCTAAAGTTTGATGTCAGCATGTTCTTGTGCGACAGAAATTTGTGTATGCGCGACGCCGTTTAGATTTTGCTCGACGAAAGGTTGCACGACGAATCGGAAATTTCGTAGCGCATAAGCCCGATGTTGACAGGTGCTTACGCAACGAAAAAAGTGATTTTATGCGACGAAAAACTGGTTTTGCGGGACGAAAATGTTGTTTCGTCGCGCAAAATCCTTCGTCTACATCTCTGGATTCTGCCATTGCAGAGGCAGAATGCAAAAAAAATTTGGAACCTCTCTTTGTCTGTGTTGCTGCCTCTGCTGGGAATTCAATACGCTCATTGGGTAAGTATTATTTGTCGTTTGTTTAAAAGCACTAATGTAAATTCATACTAACTTTATTAATTTTGTTCTCATTATACATATTTGTAATTAGCAATTGTGGAGAACGATTGAGAAGGTATTTTATTCATTTTATATTAAATTAATTACATTATGTTGAACTTAGTTTGTTATATTTATATTTTTTGTTGTGAAATTATATTTATATTATGTTGTGAAATTATGCGTGACGTAGCACAATGTATTGTGATGTACGAAGTTAATTGAAATTAACTTCGTACTTTTATTATTATTTTTTAGTAACACTTAGTTTCCCATTCGAGATTAGTTGGATTTCGTGCATGAATGCGTAAAGTATGACTGCGGTCCAATTAATTCTTAAATTGTCCCATTATTTGGACAGTTTGGTAATACATAGTATTGTCACGTAATCTACAGCTACAGGATTAGGTTTCGATTGTGGAGATTTCAGTGTCATCTCGGTACGTTCTTGGGGTGGTATGTAGGTATTTATACCTATGCCCACCTCAAGAACTGTATCGAGATGCTGCCGAAATTCATCCACGTCGAAATCTAATCTCATGTAGCTGTAGGTTACGTGACAGGACTATGCATTCCTGAATGGGATAGGGCCCTTACCGGAGGCATAAGGTGACATTATAACTTCGTATGAAGTTGTTGTGATTGTGGTTTCAGGAGTTATGAGTATAAGGTAGATACATAAACCGAATAGATGCACATACGAATACTTGGATGGAATCGAGGATTTTATTGAGTTTGCACATAGACACAACCCGCGTGCAACTAGAATCCGTTGTCCTTGTAGGAGGTGTAACAACACGTTGTGGGAGACAATTGAAAATGTTGGATTTCATTTAGTAAGGAATGGAATGATTGAGACATATAGCATTTGGAACCTTCACTGGGAACAATTAGACAATGCTTCATCTTCAAATGCCACAATGGTGGACAATGTTGAACCTATTGTGGATCCTAATGAACAAGTCATTGATATTATAAATGATGCTTTTCTATTTGCATCGACCAACATCAATCAGGAAGGGGAAGATGACGTGCCTACCCCAATGGATAGTGCAGAGTTCGAACAATATGAACAACTGTTAAAAAATGCAAACTAAGAGTTATACCCAGGGTGCGAGAGCTTTTCCATTCTCACGGCCATTGTGGAGCTAATGCACGGAAAAATAAAGTATCGTATGTCGAATCTGTGTTTCGATTACTTTTTGGGGGTTTTCAAGAGAATGCTTCCGACGGACAATTGTTTGCCGGAAGACCATAGACACGCGCAAAAGTTGTTGAATGGTCTTGGATTGGGTTATGAAAAAAATTCATGCTTGCAAAAACAATTGCATGTTATTCTACAAAGAGTATGAAACATTGGATACATGCCATATATGCAAAGAGTCGAGGTTCAAGATGACATCTCAGAATAGAACGATTAAGATCCCACAAAAATTCATGCGTTATCTGTCCTTGAAACCTAGGTTACAACGATTGTATATGTCGACTCATACTGCCACATACATGAGATGACATAAGGAAAAACGGGTAGACGACGATGTGATGCGGCATCATGCAGATGGGGAGGCATGGAAAGAGTTTGATCGAACATTCCCCGAGTTTGCTGCTGATCCCCGAAATGTAAGATTGGGACTTGCCATTGACGGATTCAATTCGTACGGGATTCTAAACCAACACCACAGCACTTGGCCTATTTTCGTATTCCCATATAATTTTTCGCCTTGGAAATGCATGAAAAAAGAATACATGATGATGACTATTTTGATAATTGAGGATCCTGACAAGTCAATCGATGTTTACTTAAGGCCGTTGGTTGATGAGCTCAAGGATTTATAGACAAACGGTGTGCACACGTACGATAAATCTACTGAGAAGATGTTCACTTTGCGGGCAGCAGTTATGTGGACTGTGAATGATTTTTTGCATATGCAATGGTTTCTGGGTGGAGCACAAAGAGTTATATGGCATGCCCTGTATGCAAGGAAGATGTAACTTCTGGTTGGCACGCGGAAAAAGTTTGTTATCTTGGTCATCGGAGATGGTTGCCATGGGACCACGAGTGGCAGAGAAAGGATAAAGAGTTTGACGAGAACACAGAGCATCGCCTCAGACCTAGAGAATGGTCCGGTGAAGAGATCTTGGAACAGCTTAACCGTTTGGATTTTTCTCCGTTCGGGAAAACAGTTACTCGAACCAGACCTTCTACACATTTGAACTGGACGCACAAGCCTATATTTTTTGAGCTCCCATATTGGTCGAAACTAAAATTGAGGCACAATCTCGACGTTATGCATGTTGAGAAAAATGTCTTTGACACATTGATGGGCACGATTCTAGATATCGAGGGTAAGACAAAGGACACGATCAAAACTCGTCTTGATTTGGAAAGAATGGGCATACGAAGAGGTTTATGGATGAATAGGGAAGGTGATAAAGCTAGAAGGGAATTGACATTTGTTTTTCCATGAAACCGAATGACAAAAAAGATTTTCTAAAGTTTGTATCATCTATAAAGTTTCCCGATGGGTATGCTTCTAATATTGCGTGTTGCGTTAATATTGACGGGGGTAAATTTATTGGACTAAAGAGCCATGACTGCCATGTGTTTATGCAAAGCCTACTTCTTGTGGGTATTCGACATCTTTTGTCAGAAGATGTAGTGGAACCAATCATGTTGTTGTCCAGATTTTTTTCCCAACTAACGGCAAAAACATTGCGAAAGACATACATTAATCAGTTGCGCCATGACATTGTCCAAGTCCTATGCAAGTTCGAGATGATATTCCCTCTAGCTTTCTTCACAAGTATGATCCACGTGATGGTTCACTTGCCAGAAGAGGCATTGCTCGCTGGTCCTGTCAACTATCGCTGGATGTATCCAATAGAAAAGTATATAATCCTCATCATTTGTTTATGCATCCTTATCCCACGCTCGCTAATTTGTAGTGGTTCATTTTATTTTAGCAGGCTTCTAGGAGAGCTGAAAAAAATGTACGCAACAGGGCGAAGCCCGAAAGATCAATTATAGAGGCTTGGGTTCAATATGAGTTGCTTACTTTCTTTGGAATGTATTTAAAAGATGTGGACACGGCTTTCAATCATCCTCAGCGCAATAATGACAGAGGTCTGAGAAATGAGAAACTTTCTATTTTTGCCCAAAGCGCACGACCCGTTGGAGATCCTGTACGAGGAGGGTCGTTTTTCAGAAATGACATGGATGTAGCGCATTGGTTCGTACTTAACAATTGTGATGAGATAATGACATATTTAGATGAGTATGAAGAGATGATGAAGCGAGAACATCCATCACATTTGTATGCCACGAAACACCGTGATTTGTTTCCACAATGGTTTTTGAAATATGTAAGTTATAAGTGTTTTGTATTTGATATATATATAGTATTATTTAATGTTATCAAACTAACATGTGAATGTTTTTGTATAATATTAGGTGAATAAGTTGAAATCATCGAATTCACCCTTTTACAGTGAAGAGTTATATAACTTGACGTTCGGCCCGATTCGCGTTGAATTATTCTCGGGTTGCCATGTTAACGGCATCAAGTTTTTGTGGACTACACGAGATGACAAGTTGTGTACGTAAAATAGCGGTGTCCATGTCCCAGGTGGAAGCGAAAGTACAAACATTAATTTTTATGGCAAACTCACAACTGTTGTACAATTGCTTTACAAAGACCGATACCAAGTGATCATGTTTAAGTGTCGATGGTTTGATACAAACCCAAATAGGCAGGGAAGTGTTAAAATAGACCATGACTTATTATCAGTGAACATTAACAGAACTTGGTATGATGACGACCTTTACATTTGGCAAACATGGCAAGACAGATTGTGTATCTAGATGACCCTAAAGCTGGAAGCAGTTGGAAAGTTGCTCAGTAGATGGATCAGAGGAACATGTATGCTATACCATAACTAGGCCCAACTGACAACGACGTCGACAACGTCACTAACCAACGGTTGGAATCTTTCATGGAAAATGATGCAGAAACACTTTGAGATACAAATGTTATACAAGAACCGTTTCAGCTTCAAGGAGTGTCTTCAATCGAAATACCGATTCAGTCAATTACAATTGACCTCGGTGATCTTCCGCGATATGAAGTTCCAGTGGGCCCAAATAATGAAAGTGATGAGGAGGAGGATTGGGAGAACGAAAGTGATGATAGTGAGGATAACGAAGGTTATTATAGTTCAAATGATGAATAATGCAATTTATTAGCGACTACCCATGTAAAACATAGTAAATGAAATTTGTTATAATTTAATTATGGTAGTGTAAATATGGCAATGACAAATTAAAATCAAGTTGCACACAAAATTTGCAATCACGAATTAAATTACAACATATAATATATATAAATTTTAATTTAGATATATACCTAAATTTGAAAACAGATTTGAATCTGTCTATTTGATTTTCAATGGTCTTTATGAATATAAGAATTAGGGTTTTCTCTTTTTTGTGTTTAAAATCTTCAAATTGAATGAATAAAAAACATTGAAAAAAAAATATATCAAGAATCGGGCCCTTAGATCTCACAACCCCGTCTTATTTAATGATTTAATCAAGCATTAAACTATTATACAAACTATAATGTGTAAATTAAGTCTCACATTGGAGAATAAAATAATAATTCAAATTTAAAATATAAACATTTAACTTTTCAATTGTACCGAAATCTTTGAATTTTTTTCGTAATTCATATTAAACTTAAGTTCATTAAGGTAACATCTGTAATTTTTATAATAATTATTTAAAATAAAGAAAATAAAAAAATTAACTTAAAAAAAAAACATTGCAAGAGGTTTGCGCGACGTAATGAGAACATCCACGTCGCGCAAGGTGTCATAATATACTAGAAATCGTGATACTTAATTTATAGTTTAAAAGCGCGACGAATATTTTCATCGCGCGAGAAAGCGAATGGTTTGCGCGACGTCACTGCAGTTTGTACGTCGTGCAAAGTGTCCTAATATACTAGAAATCGTGATATTTAATTTATAGTTTAAAACTTGTGCGACGAAAATTCGTTTCGCGAGAAAGTAAATGGTTTGCGCGACGTCACTGCAGTTTGTACGTCGCGCAAGGTGCGCGACGAAAGACATACTTCATCGCGCAACGAAGTTAACATTTACGTCGCACAAGTTGCGATAATTTCCTAGTGAAAATACAACCTTGCGCGACGAAATATTCGTATCGTTGCGCAACACTTCTTTACGCTACGAAATTATAGATATTCGTCGCGCAAAACATATTTATAAATCACAATTTCATAAATAAAGTGTTGACCCTATTTGTGATTTAACCCACAATGCATCCACATTCCAAGTGGCCTTTTTAAAATAAAAATAAAATTGGTATATTAGAATAATAATAAGTGATATTCAAATATATTTAAAAAATGGATATACAATTTAAATTTAAAATATTAGTTTAATATAATTGTCTACATAAAGGTGTACTCAATACTCTTGGATTAGGTTCGGTTACTAGATCAAGTTACGTGAGTATCCAAGCGTAATCGAGTCGATGAGGTTTCTGCGATGTGAGAGAATGGGTTTGATTGAAGCAGTGGAGGTTGTAGTGGTTCAAATTAATGGTGGTTACTCTTGGGTTCAAGTGGGTTGAGTGAAGCTGCGTGTTCAAGGAAGAGAAGCCTTTGAGATGAGATGAGATCATATGAGTGAGATTGGAGTATGAAAATAACTAAAAAAGTATTAACCCTTCGTTTTATAACTTGAACTTGAGATCACTTTTATTATTGGTAGTTGATTTGTTAATTAAAGTTTGATCATTGTGATTTTCTTTGTACGAAGGTGTTTATTGTTTTAATAGAGTATTTTTCCTTGTATAAAAAAAATTTAAAACATTCTTATGGTGTTTATTATTTTTTAATAGAGTATATTTTTTTTTAAAATAAAAAATTTAGGGTTTATCTTTTTAGGAAAAAGATAAGGCATATATTAAGTCATACAAGTGCACAGCTTTTAAAAAAACCCTAAATTTTTTAATTTTTTAATTTTTAATTTTTATGGCATATATTAAGACTCTTGCCCAATTTTGATTTTGCATTTCTTTTGGTTCTATCCAGGTTTGTAATGGTCTACGTTTTGGTGAAGGGAAGGCTAAAAGTGTACTGGCCATTTATGAGAAATCTAACTGGGCACAGCTAGCAAATTGAATTAGAGTATTTTTCCTTGTATAAAAAAAATTTAAAATATTCTTATGGTGTTTATTATTTTTTAATAAAGTCTATTTTTCTGGGCATTTTTATATTTTAAAAAAAATAATATACTCTATTAATAATATGTATAAGAATGTATAAAAAAAATTTCAATTTCAATTTAAAATATTACTTTGCCAGAGATTTGCGTGACGCACAATCAGGGACGGATCCAGGAATTTTTCCTCCGGGGGTCAACTTTTAAAAGGTTAAAAAAAATTTCTACAAAATATACCCATAAATATTTTTATTATTAAGAAATCCTTTATTCAAACTAAAGGTAACAAAACAAAATTAAACATCCTTGGAAAAAAATAAAATAAAAAACCTCAACAACTAATCAAGAAAAACATCAATATTCATCCCATAAAAATAAAACGATAAATTATCATTCATATATAATTCATTGAGAAAACAATTGAGAAAACACATATTAAATCAAGTAACTTCCCCAGATGAGTCTTTCACATGTGGGTTCACAAACTCTAAAAGCAGAACAGTTGTTTGGATGGCTAACAGAGACAAAACTGTCAATAGCCTTGGCGCCAGAGTTTCGCTTCGAAAAGATGGCTCATTGGTCTTGAGACCGATGTGGATGGCGCAACTATCTGGCAGACCAGCACCAACTCCAGTAGCCTTGATGTTGAGAGAGCAGAGCTTTTTAATTCTGGCAACCTTGTTCTGAAAGATGCACATGGTAAAATTCGACGGCAAAGCTTTGATTTTCCCAATGACACTGTTCTCCCAAACCACCCTTTGCAAAGAGCAAGAAGCTGATATCCACTTTAGGAAGAGGGACTTTTGGACGAAAAAAAGGAAGCGCTCTGCGTGCACTCCTTCTTGCTGCGCTGAAGTTGAAGTTGCTGCAACCCTTTGAGGCATTTCCTCGAACAGATGGCGGGCATGAATTGCCCAGCCATCCAGCCATTGCAGGGGTCAATTTTTCTTCCTCTAGTGGCGGATTTTGGAGTTGCAGGGGTCAATTGACCACCCTTGCTCCTATGTGGATCCGTCCCTGCGCACAATGTCTTCTACGTCACGCAAGGTTTATTAATTTAGGGTTTAAGGTTTAGGGTTTTACACAATCTTGCGCTATGATAGAGTCTTTTCGTCACGCAAAATGATCAGACCCTTCACTAAACCCTAAACCCAAAAATTTATGATGGAATAACAACCTTGCACGACGGTTTTGTCCACTCGTCGCGCAAGGTGACAAAATTTTTGGCGGAATAAGCACCTTGCGCGACGGTTTTGTTCACTCGTCGCGCAAGGTGACAAATTTTTTGGTGGAATAAGCACCTTGCGCGACGGTTTTTCTTATTCGTTGCGCAATGCAATGAAAATTTGAGCGGAAAACTACCTTGCGCGACGTCATTGTTTTTTTTCCGTCGCGCAAGGTTTATTAAACATACCTTGCGCGACACATTGTGTTCTTCGTCGCACAAGATCAGTTAAATTTTCAGAAAAATCGCGACAGCCTCCTTTCTTCCTCACTTCCTCTCTCTGCCCTAAACTGCCTCTCTCTCCACCGTCACCTCAGCCCATTGCTCCGCCGGGAAAAGGATCGGGCCGCCACAACCTTCGAAGCCCAGAACCGTCACCGTCGAGCCTACCGCCGGATATTGCTAGGTTTGACAGAGTCTTCGCCGGCCTTGTTCTCTCTCCTCCGGCCACCAAATCTGACACCTGAGGTATGGTTTCTGGACTATTTTTCGTGCTCTAGCTGATGGTTGGGTAGGATTTGGTTAATTGTCGCAATAGGTTTCTGGAATTTAAACCCTAGGTTTTGGCTGGTTTTTGAATTTAAATTTCAGCCACTTTTGGTCATTTTTTGGGGTAGATCCGAGAATAAAAGTGACTCCAATTGATATTTTGAACCTAGGATAGGAACCTTGGCCCTTAGTTTTTAGAATTTTTCGGCGATTGTTATCGCTTTGGACACCCACACGCTGCCAACGCGTGTGGTGGCTCGTGGGAGACTGTGGCAGTGGGGCTTTGGGTCCCAGTGCAATCCCCTATTTATCACGAGCGCGTAGGTGTGCTCGGATTTGAATTTGGTTACCGTTTGAGTCTTGAACGGATTTCGCCTATTGTGCGATTTCCAGGTTTGATATGTTAGGACCGTTGGATCAAACTCAAACTCACTTATGTTGTACCTTGTATTTCTAGGATCGTGCAGGATTCAACGGATTGTGGATCAGAGTCCCGGATACTCCGAAATCCAAACTCTAGGTCAAGTTATGCTTTTAATTAATTAGTTAAAATTTTTAATGAAATTGTATGTGCTTACACTTATATATTCGTAAATTTGATTAATTTGTATGTATATTAATGAAATTGTGCAGATGTTAAACCTAATTAGACGTCGTAGGTCGATGACGACTGCACCGAGTTCGGAGCCCCCGGCCCAGCCGGCATCTACTGCCACTGTTTTAGCACTGATGGACCACTTGCCAGTTGGTCTAGGGGGTCCCAGGCGCCTGCGTCATCAGCTTCATCAATAGAGTAGCTTGTTAGCGCTAGGCGGCAGCACCGGCCCCCCAGCACCACCAACACCACATCGACCGACGGTACTGGTGCCTCAGGGTCACAGCCAGGTATAGATTTTCTTCAACTCCAGTTCTTTTTTATTTTATTTTTTGTATTGTGAATTTTATAGTTAAATTTGTTATTTATTTAACATTAATGTCATATTTCTTTGCAGCCAAGAAGAACACTTGAGGGCCGTGTCGACAGCTGAAGACGGCGAAGGTCACCCGGGTGACCAACAGTCATATCAGCATTGGATACGACGAGCGCCGTCGGGCTACACTGGCGACGGAGTTGCATAGCTCCTTGGCCCACGACATTGGCCACGTCGTTCGGACCTATTGCCAGAGGCAATGGAAGTTTTGGAAGGTCATGCCTGATAAGATGAAGATGGAGGTTTGCGGCCAGTTGTCGGTATGTATCCTACCTTTTAATTATTTTTCTTTCAAAAAACTTTATATATTTCTATTACTTAATGTATGTAATTAATTTATTGCAGACGAACTACAACTTAGAGGACCTCGACGGTGAGTTGTTGGCATACGTCAACAGACTCTTCGCTGAGAGGTACAAGCAGTGAAAGAGTGACTTGCACCACCATTTTCAGGCGTTTGATGATCCGCAAGTCGCTCTTCAGGAGAGTTGCTCGAAGGAGCTTGAGGGTGGGGGGAGGATAGTTGGGCATGGCTCTGCGCTCATTTTCAGGCACCCGATTATGTTGTATTTTTTAATAATATTTGTTTAATTATTACATATTTCTTACTAATGTTTATTTAATTTTTTATATTTCATTATTATTTAATTTTTTATATTTCAACTAATACGTTTTATTTTTTGTATAACAGAATAAAGCCCAAGTCAATAAGGGCAATAGGAAGAAGAAGACTCTTCTCCACCATTCTGGTTCTAGGCCCTTCTCATATAGGATGGATGCACGACGGCGGATAATAAGAAAATAATTTATATTTAATTTTTAATATGTTATTATAATTAATTTATTTTTTTCATACTAATATTTTTTTTCTCTTGTTCAATTTAAGGGGGGTCCAAATTCCCAGGTCTTCGGCGACGTTTATGTTCGACCTGGGAATGAGTTGACCGAGTCTCTTCATGTAAGTATTATTTAATTTTAATTCTTATGTTACGCATTCAATTATATGCATGTTTCAATTTATATTTTATGTTATGTTAAACAGACGACGATGGTTGAGAGGTGCCAGTTGGTTCTTCAGGAGTCCGCCTCCCAACTTCTTCCTGAGACTCCGATCGAGTCTGTGGATCCTTCACAGGATGTTGGATTTCAGATCTTGACGGAGACGTTGGATCAAACTCTCGGGAGGAGGCCAGGGACATATTGTCGAGGGATGGGGAATGACCGGCGGAGGCAACCTAGACCCCGTTCATCAGCGCAGTCAAACAGTCAGGTGACTGTTTTGACAGCAAAGGTGGCCGAGCTTGAGGGTCAGATATCGGTGATTCTGCAGTCCCTCACGTGGTCTGGCATTCTAGTCCGGCAATTTGATGCATCGACCTCCGAGCCCGTCCACCTCAAGCATGCCCGCCAGACCACTACCCCTATGGACCCCCAAATCTCCGAGTTGTATATGCCTGACGCCCAAGTAGATTTTGGAACATTATTTGATTAGTTTTTTATTTTTATAATTATATTTTAAACATTTCTCTTGTAACACTTTATTTTATTTTATATAATTTTTTGTTCTCTTCAATTCATTTTGTGATTGCAATTTCATTTTTTTACCACAACAAAAAAAAAACCAAATTTATTTTTTTACAAAATTAAAAAAAACGTAATATTAAATTTAAATAATATATATTACTTTTGCGCAACGAAATATTTTTCGTCACGCAAATTCACATTTTACAAAATAAAAAAACTAAAAATAACATTTTAATTACATATATTTATTCTTGCGTGACGAAGATATTCATCTCGCGAAAACATCTTGCGCGACGAACAAATGTTTAATTGAGCAATACTCTTCGTCACTCAAATATACATGCGACGAAGATATTCGTCTTGTGAAAATATTTTGTGCGACGAATGAATGCTTCGTCGCGCAATACTCGTCGTCGCTCAAATATACCTGCGACGAATATGGTTTCGTCGCGCAAAGGTTTGTGCAACACACAACTGTGTCGTCCCTAAACCTTTGATGCAACGATGGTTAACCCCGTCGCTCAGTTTTGCGCGACCAATGCAGAAACTTGGTCGCGCAAAACTGAGCGACGGGGTTAACCATCGTTGCATCAAAGGTTTAGGCGCAAAGTCTTTCTTCACGCTCCTTGCGCAACGGCTTGTGCGGGACGAATTTTTTGTCGCGCTGAAATTTGTGCGACTACATGTGACTCTGCGCGATGAAATCCTCTTCGTCCCGCAAAGCTTTAAATGTAGTTGTGTGTTTTTCTTTTGCATTTACCCTTGTCTTTTGCATTTTAGTGATTTCTTATGTTATTTTTTAGAACTGTATTTTGTTGAGTTTATTATTTCCTAATAGATAATATAAAAAAATAGAAGAGTTGATAATCAGTAATTTATCAAGAGTTTATTATTTGAATATATTCCCATGAGTTTATTATTTTTGATCACTTTAGGAAAAAAAAATAATTATTGAACTTATTTCAAAGAACATCTAAGCCGTCAAAGTCTCAGGAAAGTGTGCTCTCTCTCCCTTATGCTTTCCTTAGTATGCGACTGCTACCATCACTCTTGGTGGTAGCAGCAATGCCGAAGTTCATATTTTCTGTGGGTGGGGATGGATCTGGTTTGGTTGGGCACCCCTAAGAGGGAAGCAAGCTCGCACCCAAGACCCTAGATGGTGGTGGACCCAATGCTGATGAACCCCCCATCGTTGCCTCATATTCCAATGAGCTTCAAAGACGAGGTAGCTTGTGATTTTGGTATGGCTGAGGATCGTATGGAGATCGGAGAGGACGATTTTATTACAAAGCAAGGGAAAATTCCCTAAATCCACTTTTCAGACAGAATCAGTGAGTGTTTATACCATCCCTGGCGAAATGGTATAATTATCAAGCATATGACTTGCCCTGTGTCCTACACGTTTTTTAGGGCCAGGTTGCTCCAGAGATGGGCTCTTAAAGGCCAATGAGCTTAATTGATCTTGAGAACAACTACTATGTTGTAAAATTCTTGCTAGTGGAGGATATGAATTATGTTCTCACTGGTGACCCTTGGCAAATAGATGGGTAGTATCTGGTAACCCAGAAGTGGAAGCCTGGCTTTGATTCCGAGGAAAAAAATTACCTACATGAATACATGGGTTCGAATGAATAGCCTGAATGTGGAGTACTTTAAAGTTGATGTTATGGAAAAGATTGGGAATCTGATAGGCAATACTTTGAAGGTGGATCCACACACAATGAGTCAAGCTAGAGGTAAGTTTACCAGAGTGTGTGAGCTTGATCTGTCTAAACCACTCACCCCTTTCATTAAGGTAGAAGGTCGTACATACGGGGTGGTGTATGAGGGAATCTAATTGGTTTTCTTTGAATGTGCTTTCTGTGGGCATGGTAGAGACACCTGCCCAATTATTATTAAAGTCAAGGCTCAAGCAGCAGATACAGTTGTTGTGGAGAATATGGGGGTCACCACTCGAGTTACTGCTAATGGTTTGAATGTTGATCACCCTGCTAGAACTAATGCTGATAATCCAGCTGAGAAGCATGGAGAATGAATGCTACGCACACCAAGGAATTCCAAAAAAAAATATTGACAGCTAAGTAAGGGCAAGTGCCTAATAAGGCTAGGAAGAGTTTCCAGGAAGCTACGAAGACAAGTAATTTTAAGTATTTGGCATTCTAATATGTATTTCTCAATGATGTTTGTTGGCCAGGTACCATCACAAAGGCAAAAGAAGACAACACATTAAGGCAACGCATCAACTCAGAGAATTACAAGACAATCAAGGCAGAAACAAGCATCATCTTCTACACAATCAAGGCAAAAACAACCAGTAAGTTGAGTTTCTTTTATTTAAGTAGCATTATGGAACTCTTCATATGTAGATATTAATCCAAAAATAGGTATGTTAATCTAACTCTGCCACAATTTTCAGATCATATCAAAGGCTAAAAAAAAAGGACCAATCATCACCAAGCATCTTCTCAGTCTAACCAAGCTCCTCAACCATCTCACCAACCAGCTCAACCATCTCAAGCTTCTCAGTTTGAACAACCATCTCAAGCATCTCAGTTTGAACAACCATCTCAAGCATCTCAGTTTGAACAAGCCTCTCAAGCTTCTCAGTTTGAACAAGCCTCTCAAGCTTCTCAATTTGAACAAGCATCACAAGCTGCTCTGTTTGAACAAGCCTCCCAATCCTAAGAACCAAATTCGTTTCGGCCTTTACAAGTTTCCTCACAAAGGAAAGTTTGTTAGGATTTTGGCTCGTCAAATATGTCCTAGTTGGTTTAGGATTATTTTAGAAAAATTAGAGGTATACCAATTCTTGTCCTAGAGGGATTAGGAAAGAATTTCAGTTTTCCTTATTCAATTTAGGTTTGGATTTCTAGAAATCTATTAGGATTTGGATAAGTGTAATTTCCTAATCCACTTAGGAATAGAAATTCAATCAGCCTTGGGACATGTAAGCCAACTCTCTATATATAAATAGGGTGCGACATGGCTTATTTTAGAGAGGAAAAACAGCCAGAGATAGCCAACAGTTTTGAGATTAGTTCTAGGGTTGCAAAAGTTCTGTAATCTCTATTATTAATCAAAGGAGCGGTGATTTCTCTACCTAGAGAAATCACAATTGGATGGAGGCAAAATTTATGCCGAACCAGTATAATTCTTGTGTGTTTCTAAGTTTTCTCAATTTTCCAATTTAGTCTATTGTCGTTGGTTACATCAAAGAACAAGATCTAGTGTGCAGGTTATTTAACAATTGGTATCAGAGCTTGGCTCAAGGGGTTTTATGATGTCTAAAGGGAAGATGAATGCGGATCTAGGACCTGCGTTAAAGCCCTTTGACGGCAAGGATAACTTCACGGACTGGCAAATGATGATGAAGAACATACTGATACAACAAGATTTGGATGATGCACTCAACGATGAGAAACTAGCAAGCATGAAAGACGCAGCATGGACTAAGGTTCTCAAGAAGGCCAAGAGTTCCATCGAGATCCATCTCACAAGATCAGTTCGGTCACACGTCACCGAAAAGATGACTGCCCATGAAGCATGGGAAAAGTTGGAGAATGTTTATATGGAAAAATCGTGTCCAATAAACTTTTTCTCAAGGATGAACTATTCGGACTTCGACTGGAAGAATGAGGTGATATTGAAGATCACGTATGCAAGTTCCAAAATTGCATAACTAATCTTCAAAAGGTCCAAGAAACTTACAAAGATGATGATATGGCTATCATCTTGCTGAAGTCTCTACCTTCGTCTTTCAAGCACTTTCGAACAACTCTAATGTTTGGAAAAGAGTCCCTGAAGCTTGAAGACGTAATTCAAGCTCTTCAGTCATAAGCTAAACTAGATGATATAATTGAAAGATCTCAAGGCCTTTATGCCAAAGGCAAGGAGAGGGGGAGGAAAAAGACAAAGAAAGAGAAAACAGGCAACAGAGGTAGGTCAAAATCTAAGAAGAAAAAGGAAAAGAAGGAAGGTTGCTTCGAATGTGGTTCAACCAATCATTGGAAGAGGAACTGCAAGATTTGGAAAGAGAAGAAAGCCAAGAGGGAAGAAAGCTCAGGTTCAGCTAGTGTAGTCACCGAGAATGAGAGTGATGGGGAGCTTCTTTCAGTAACATTAGGCTCCAAGGCTTTCACAAATTGGATTTTGGATACCGGATGCACTTTTCATATGTGTGCAGTAAGAGAATGGTTCGATACTTACAAAGAAGTCAACAGCGAGGAAGTTTTAATGGGGGACGATTCTTCATGTCCTGTTAAAGGAATCGACACTGTTCGAATCAGAATGTTTGATGGGATGATACGAGTTTTGGGGAACGTTAGATATGTCCCTAGACTAAGAAAGAATTTGATTTCCTTGGGTACTTTAGATGAGGCCGGCTATGGGTACGAGTCTAAAAAGGGAAGACTCAGGGTAGCCAAAGGATCATTGGTGGTAATGCGGGGTGACGTAAAACCCAATAAGCTGTATAAGTTAATTGGGACCACTATAGTTGAGGGAGCAGCTGTTTCTGTAAATCAAGGTATAGAAGACAAGACTGAACTTTGGCATCATAAGCTCGGGCACATAAGCCAGAAAGGGTTGTAAGAATTACACAAGCAAGGCCTGTTAGAAGGCGTGTCATCTTGCAAACTAGACTTTTGTGAATATTGTGTTCTTGGAAAACAAAGAAAGGTATCATTCACGAGTATCAGTGCAGATAACCGAAGCAAGGAGCAGCTCAGTTATATTCACTCAGATTGGGGCCTTGTACCAACCAAATCAAATGGTGGAGCCATGTATTTTGTTACTTTCATGGATGATTTTTCTAGGAAGGTTTGGGTTTATTTCATGAAGCAGAAATCTGAGGTTTTTGCAAAGTTCAAGGAATGGAAAACAGAAACCGAGAATCAAACTAAAAGAAAGATCAAGTACCTGAGAAGTGACAATGGAGGTGAATATACAAGTAATGAGTTTACCGATTACCGCAAGCAAGAAGGCATCATAAGGCACTTCACGGTAAAGAAGAATCCCCAACAAAAATGAAGCTGTTGAGAGGATGAACCGAACTCTCATGGAGAGAGAGAGAGGAGAGAGAGTGAGAGAGAGAGGAGCATGCGATTTCATACAGGATTGCCCAATATTTTTTGGGCAGAGGCTGTTAATCATGCAAGTTATTTGATTAATAGATCACCATCTACAGTTATCGGTTTTAAGAGTGCAGAAGAGGTATGGTATGAGAAGCCGGTGGACTATTCCAAGCTCAGGGTATTCGGCTGTAGTACTTACGCACATATTCCAAGTGATGAAAGGTCCAAGCTCAAACCAAAGTCTACACATTGCATATTCTTAGGTTTTGAGAAAGAAGTGAAGGGTTTCAAGCTTTGGGATATCAACAACAGGAAAAAAGTTGTTAGCCGAGATGTTGTCTTTGATAAGACAACCATGCCTCTGAATAAAGTCGAGAGCAGTAGGGATAAGAAATACGATGCTGAAATTGAAGCAACAAAGATTCCGTTAATCAGTTCAGATGAAGAAGAAGCTCAGGTGGAGCAAATTGAGCAAGATGTCGAATCTGATGGTTTTGAGGAAGAAGAAGAGCATCAACATTGTTCACCAGTTAAGAATCAGGTGGAGCAAGAAACAGGGCAGATTGAAGGCACTATAATCCTCCAGATATCCCAAAGGGTTCGAACTCCAACCAACAATCCACCTGTATTCCAGAGATGCATAGCACTGGACAAACCTAATCGGAACAAGAAGAAACCTGACAGGTTTGGGTTTAACCTAGATGAAGTTAATTATGCTCTCAACATTAGTCAAGAAGATCCAACTACTTATCGAGAAGCTATAGCAAGTGATGAGCGAGATAGTTGGATAAGTGCTATGACAGAAGAAATGGAGTCTTTTTACAAGAACTCTGTTTGGGAGTTGGTTCCTAAGCCAAAGGCAGAAAGCTAGTTGGATGCAAGTAGGTATTTAGGAAAAAGGAATGACTACATGAACAAGATGCCGTGAGATTCAAAGCAAGGCTCGTGGATAAAGGGTACTCACAAAAGGAATGGGTGGATTATGATGAGATCTTTTCACCCGTAGTCAAGCATACTTCTATCAAATTGCTTTTAGCAATGGCAACTCAGCATGACATGGAGATTGAGCAGATGGATGTGAAGAAAGTGTTTCTTCATGAGGATCTAGATAAGACAATTTTCATGGCTCAACCAGAAGGGTTTGTTGAATATGGGAAAGAAAACCTAGTATGTCAGCTAAGGAAGTCCTTATATGGCCTAAAACAGTCTCCAAGACAGTGGTACAAGAGGTTCGATTACTTCATGCTGAAAATCAATTTTAGAAGATGTTTATATGACTGTTGCGTGTACTATCATGTATTCCAACATGGGATGATCATATTTCTATTGCTATATGTGGATGACATGCTAATCACTTGTCAAGACAAGTCTAGAATTCAAGACTTGAAGAAGATGTTGAGCGAGGAGTTCGACATGAAGGATCTAGGTGCAACATAGAAGATCCTTGGCATGGAAATTCAGAGAGATATGACCGCTGGAAGGATATGGATATCACAAGCCAATTATATTCAGAAGGTTCTTGAGAAGTTCAACATGCAAGAAGCAAAGGTAGTTTCGACTCCTTTGGCAGCTAATTTCAAGGTAAGTGGGCAACAGTGTCCTAAGTTCGAGGAAGAGCAGCAAGTAATGAAGAAGATGTCTTATGTTAATGTCGTGGGCTGCCTTATGTATGCAATGGTATGCATACGTCCCGACATAGCTCAAGCAATCAGTGTCGTTTTCAGATACGTGGCAAATCCAGGAAAGCAACATTGGGATGTAGTCAAGTGGATTTTGTGTTGTTTGAAGGGTTCTTGGCGACAAAGGATTATGTTTGAGAAGCAAAAAGAAAATGCAAGGGTGTTGGGATATGTGGATGCTAATTATGCAAGGGACTCGGACAAGAGAAGGTTAACTTCTGGTTATGTGTTTACATGCGCAGGAGGACCGATCAGTTGGAAGGCATGACTACAACCAATTACAGCTTTGTCGACCACAGAGGCAGAGTATATTGCATTGGCCGAAGCTAGAAAGGAAGCAATTTGGCTTAATGGCTTGGTAAGTCAAATGGGAATCACCCAAGATTGTGTGAAGCTAAAGTGTGATAGTCAAAGTGCCATTCACCTGGCAAAGAATCAAGTTTTTTCTGGAAGATCAAAGCACATTGAAGCAAGATATCACAAAATCAGAAATTGGGTGGAGTCTAAGGAGATTTGGATTGAAAAGAGTCATACGGATGACAACGCCACAGATTTCCTTACAAAGATAGTGCTAGCCAAGAAGTTCAAGCATTGCTTGAACTTGATCAATCTAGTTGATTGATTAAAGTAGAGCACCTCCTCACTTGAGGTGCAATGAGGCAAGAAGAAGATTACCAAGGTGAAGACTCTTGAAGATTTCTAGAGCTGCTTCAAGGAGGTTCAAAGATACTTTGGGGTGCAACGATCAAGACTTGGTTTGACTCACCAAGGTGGAGATTGTTAGGATTTTGGCTCGTCAAATATGTCCTAGTTGGTTTAGGATTGTTTTAGGAAAATTAGAGGTATACCAATTCTTGTCCTAGAGGGATTAGGAAAGAATTTCAGTTTTCCTTATTCAATTTTGGTTTGGATTTCTAGAAGTCTATTAGGATTTGGATAAGTGTAATTTCCTAATCCACTTAGGAATAGGAATTCAATCCACCTTGGGACATGTAAGCCAACTCTATATCTATAAATAGGGTGCGGCAGGGCTTATTTTAGAGAGAAAAAACAGCCAGAGACAGTCGAGAGTTTTGAGATTAGTTCTAGGGTTGAAAAAGTTCAGTAATCTCTATTATTAATCAAAGAAGCAGTGATTTCTCTACCTAGAGAAATCACAACTGTGTGTTTCTAAGTTTTCTCAATTTGCTAGTTTAGTCTATTGCCGTTGGTTACATCAAAGAACAAGATCTAGTGTGCGGGTTATTTAACAAATTTAGGTTTAAGTCTCCAACTAAGAAGAAAGGCTTCTTGGCAAAGTTTAAGCTATGGAGATATTGAAAATCTCTCCTCTATTTTGATGTTTTGTTGTGTCTTGGTGAACATATATGTTTTTGGGTAGAAACTGTCTGTTTGGTATTTTATTGTCTACTTTGTTTTTGGATACAAATTATTTGGCATTGTCATGGATTAAATAGGTGCATATTCAGTGTACACGTATTTTGTTTTGGCCTTGCCATTGTTTAAACATGTGCTTAGAAAGTCTTTTGAGTTATGTACAAGACTATGTACAATTTATGTACAAAGTTATTAATCAATGGCAGTTGAAAAGCTTTCAAGAATTAGTGGTGCTTATAAAAGTGTTTAGTCTTAACCATTACAAAAGGGCTTTGAAACCATTACATTTGCAAAAATGCTACAGCCTTTACATAAGACTCTCATCTCCCTAAATTGCCATTCAACTAGGTACATTACACAACATTACCTAACTTTCACACATACCACATTGCCTAACTTTCAAACATACCAATTGCCTAACTTACATTACACAACATTGCCAAACCAAACCATAAACACAAAGGCCTAAGAAATAAACAGAGCAATCCACAACTTCTTCTCTCTTGCTCTCGCACGCCCAATATGATCTTCAACTTCTCTCTTTTTCCTCAGCAGCCAAGCCATCACAGCTCTCTCACGGGGATGCATTTCAATATCAACCCATAAAAAAAACCCACAATCGTTTTTCCCCCTCTGCATTCAAACAACAATTCCATCACATTCTCACAATTTTTTGTCCAATTTTTGATAAAATAGCAAATTCAAAACCTACCTTTGACTTTGGACACACAAATAACCTCCGAAATGGGTTGGACTCTGTCCAAGAAGTCTGCAGCCTAGCAAGCCTCCCACAATAGCAATGAGGTGCAGCAATGGCCAGCTCTTCTCCTCGTGGAGGTTTTTTCCTCATCTTTACACCCTTTAATCGAAGAAAGATTAAGAGATTTTTCTCTGGGGAACCTCAAATCCTTCAAATGGTGGGAAGTGATTTTTCTGGGTTTAGAAACTCTATTATCGAAGAAGAAGAGAAAATATTGTTATCTGGGGTCCGCTTCACCCTATTCAGTCACTTAGATTAGGATTTTCAACGCCTGTGGAGTCCACTATGCCATGTAGGATGCTGACTACGGTCAGCAATTGGCCATTGTGGGTGCTTTTACCATAATATACCCCTGCCACATCAGCTTTGTTTTTACTGTCTTTTGGATGGCGTTAACGGTGGGGTGGGGGGAGTGGAATACAAAACCAAGGTCAAGGGGGTTAAGTGGGCCATTTTAACTTTGGGGGGATTAACTGAGATTTGACTGAAGTTTCAGGAGGTTCTATAGTAAATAAGCCTATAATTAACTGATAAACAAAGGCAGGCCAGTACTAGAAAAACTTACTTCATTGAGAATATCAACACAATTTTTAAGTGATCTGCCTCCACTGTTGCAACCCTTCAAATAAAAAGTAAAAAAAATTCGAGACTGATCAGATGAGAGTTCTCATGAAAGGAAGAAGGAAAATCATAAGTTTAGCTCCACACCATGTTATTGGTATTACTGGCAACAAACAACACGTTTTGAAGGAAGAAAGGACAAAAAAACTCTCACATGAAAAATTTGATGGGTTAGGGTGGGATTTGAGATATGGTTTGGTATTTATACTTCCCACTAAAAAATCTCACAGAATTCCACATTTAAAAAAAAAAACTCTCGAAATTAGCAAGTTTTGAATACCATAAAACTTTTTGTTACTTGTTTAAAGTCTTGATTGAATACCACTAGATTTGGCCACTCTCTTTTAAAAATCCTAATAGTCTTAATGGAAACCACAAGACTTGTTTAGATCATTTAAAAGTTTTAATTGAATACCACAAGACTTATTTATCCCAAAATAATCTTTTAAAATCCCAATTAAATACACACCCTAAATGCAAAAGCTCGGAATCCAATGACTAGGAAAGGAGAACAGATTCGTGCTCAAGTGGTTTTTTCTTGATTGGTTGAGTTTTGGATTGGCTTTGCAAGATTAGTTGTTTTCTTGAATATAATATGAGATAGGACCTAAATTTGTATGCCCTCGTTTCATTTTTTAATATTTTCATGTGGCTTTCTTTGTAGCTTTTGATTGATTACGTTTTTATAGTTACAAACAAGCACATGTTACATAATTCAAACAAATAATGGTGATCGTCATATATATTTAATGATATCTCTTGGTGCTTTGAGGTTGTCTGCCATTTGCTGTTTTTTTCTATATTATTTGTTAGTTGGTGGTTCTTGACTTTGTCTTAACACCAAACATAAAAAATCAAATAAAAAAATAAAAAATTTGTCCCAATGAGCTGAAGATTCTGACAAAAATATTTTAGCCGCTATTGAAAAAAAATGGATGGTGACAACAAAATTACTATAAAATGGTGGTGGTGGTCCTCTATCTCTCCTCTATCTTTGCATGGCTAGTATAAGGGAAAAGAGTCGTGCTCAAGTGGTTTGTTGCCTTGTTTTTCCTCGGTTGCTTGAGTTTCGGATTTGCAAGATTTGTTGTTTTCTTGAATTGAATATGACATGAGATTGGACCTAAACTGGTGTTTGATAAGGACGAAAATGTTGTTAGAACTATAAAGTTTTACTGCATTTGTGTTGTGAGTGCAAATATTGTTCATATGTGCATACACTGACTGTACACACAATCTAAGATGAGCTCCATTGAAGTACAAGGCAATAAGCCTCATGCTGTATGCATTCCCTTTGCAATTCAAAGCCATATAAAGGCAATGCTGAAATTATTAAAGCTCCTACACCATAGAGGTTTTCATATAACCTTTGTTAACACAGAGTTCAACCACTGACGCTTTCTTAAATCTCTTGGACCTAACTCCCTCGATGGCTTGCCTGATTTTCAATTCGAAACCATTCCAGATGGTCTTCCAGCTTCAGATGAGGATGCAGCCAAAACGCCTATTTGCTTTGCGATTCCATCAGAAAAAATTTCTTGGCAGTATTTCGTAACCTCCTTTTAAAACTCCATGACATGGCAACTTCTAACAATATTAGTAATCCTCCAGTGACTTGCATTGTTTCAGATGGTTTCATGACTTTCAGCATCACAGCTGCTGAAGAACTTGGAATCCCTGTTGCACTGTTCTTTACTATTGCTGCAATTGGATTCATGGGCTTTAAGCAATATCCCACTTTGGCAGAGAAAGGACTTGCCCCACTCAAAGGTGAAAGAAGTATTCATAATATTGAAGCAGTTGAGCAACTTTTTGCTTAACTTCTTGTTGTTCTTTTAAAAAATGATGATGAAATTTTTCTTGACTTGGGTGTTGCAGATGAGAGCTATTTAACAAATGGCTTTTTGGACCAGGTCATAGATTGGGTTCCCGGAACGAAAGCTATTCGTTTAAAGGATCTCCCAAATTACTTTCAAACTACAAACCCCAATGACATCTTGTTTAAATTAACCTTGGAAGCAATGGACAGAGTTGATAAAGCTTCAGCAGTTGTTCTTCATACTTTTGATGAGTTGGAGGCAGATGTTTTGCATGCTCTCTCATCAATGCCTCCACCTGTTTATACCATTGGCCCTCTCCAGTTACTTCTCAATCAGATACCACAACACCCTTTGAAGTCCATGGAATATAGTCTATGGAAAGAAGAAACTGAATGGTTCCAATGGCTCAATGCTAAGCTGCCAAACTCGGTTGTTTATGTCAACTTTGGCAGCATAGTGGTCATAAAGTCAAAAGATCTTATTGAGTTTTGTTGGGGACTTGCAAATAGCAAGTTTCCCTTCTTCTGGGTAGTGAGACCTGATCGTTAGTTGGTGAATCGGCGATTTTGCCACCTGAGTTTGTAGCTGAAACTAAGGGAAGAGGTTTGGTAGCAGGCTGGTGCCCACAAGAGCAAGTCCTTAGCCACCCATCAATTGGAGGATTCTTAACACACAGTGGTTGGAACTCAACCATTGAGAGTCTTTCTGCAGGAGTTCCTATGCATTGTTGGCCATTCTTTGCCGAACAGCGAATAAATTGTGTTTATACTTGCAATGAATGGGGCATTGGGTTGGAGATCAATAATGATGCCTAGAGAGACCAAGTAGAGAAGCTCATTAAAGAGTTAGTGGAGGGAGAGAAGGGTAAGAAAATGAGAACTAAGGCTATGGAATGGAAGAAACTAGCAGAGAAGGCCATCAGTCCTGATGGTTCTTCATACGCAAACTTAGACAATTTAGTGAATCAAGTTCTATAAAGAAAAGGCCAGGTGCTGTCCTGATGGTTCTTCATGAGCCTTCTTATTAGGTTTGTTGTTGTTCTTAATAACCTACAAAATGTAGAGCCTAGAGGCTATTGAGCCTTGCTATCATCTCTAATTTCTTGCTTTGCTGTAAGCTAGTTATAATATGAAACTTATTAAACAAAAAATTATGGTGCCATGGTTTTTCTTCATGAATACGCTGATATTTACTACACAATAATTCAATTCAAAAACCAGAACAAAAATCGAAGGAAATTAATTATTGAATAGTAAATATTGTATAACCACAAAACAGAACTGATACCTCAAGGCTGATCCCTGTACTTTGAAATTTTGTTCTGGTCACATCCCAGGGAGGGAGTGGTGAGATATGCACTTGGATTGCATGTAGATTTTTCTTCCCATGCTGTCAAATGTTTAAGCCTTCATAATAACCTGCATAGTGCAGATGGAAATCATAATTTTGAAACAACACTACTAGATTCATTTACAGGCCAAAAGCCTAACTGCCTATGATTCACCAATGATCAAAAGAAGGTATGTTTGAGTTTTCCTTTCCCAGACAAAATAAAACAATCTATTACTCTTAATGCTCTTTGTATTCTGCCAGGGTACATCGACATAAGTTTCGGGACTGATCAGATGAGAGCTCTTTGTATTCTGCCATGAAAGGAAAATCATAAGTTTTAGTAATTATACCACGACCAAGTGGTCCTGTTTCTTGAGAATTGAGGAAATTTGGGTGATAAATTCAGGGTTTTTCATTCTACCTGCTTGTAACAAAAATGCAAGTTGGTGATTTTGCAATCTCTTTGCCAACCAGAACAACAATTCTCTACGACAAATAATGTGTGCAGTAACGTAATTTATAGTTTTGTTAGTTTTGAGAGGCATTGCAAACATGTTTGAGTTCCCACATTGGAATACTAGAGTTTCCGGGAGGTTTTTATAAGACTTACTCTTGGAAATAGAATAGTTTGTATTGGCTATGCAAGTGGCCCAATTGAGTGGTTTGTGGGTATACCCTTCGGGTAAATGCCTACTTAGTTGGGTCACTGGTTAATTAATACATATAACTAATAAATTAAACCCGATTATTATTTAAATTAAACCCAATTATTTTTTTGTCGGTACAGCCGGGCGGCTGTACTATTTTTAGTCAAAAATTTTGAAAACACGAGTATAGCTACACGGCTATACTATTTTAGGGAAAAACTGAGATTTTTTTAAATACATATTATGATTTTTTCAATAATATGTTAGAATTATGTGTATAATACGTGAATTTTGTGTCTTATTGAAATTCTTGTAAAAAAATGAGTGTATTAAACATGAGAAATACATACGTACGTGCATAATACATTATTAAACGTGAAAGGGATAAAATCTTTATACGAGTAATGACTTTGGAAAAGTAAAAAATAAAAAAGGGCTCAAAAGATACTCGAATAATGGGCTAATACTAACGGATAGGGCTCTTGGGCTATGGAGAAATTTAATTAAAACACCCATAAATTAATTATTTTGTGGACTTTTTCTTTAATTTCTTATATTAAATAATAATTAAAATATAAGTACCAATTAAAGTAATTCAAAAAGGCTAAGATATTGCTCAATTACATATATTTAATTAAAGAAGTAGGCCAAAAAACAAAGGTAAAGAAACAAATTCTTTTATATTTAAAAATTTTACAAAAAAATTCCCAGATTAAATTTTCTTTTCAAATAGTATAGCCGTGCGGCTATACTATTTATATATTAAAAAAAGGACGCACAGGTGCCACGTGTCAGAGCTGTACTATTTAAAAAAATAAATTTGGCGAGTATAGCCGCACGGCTATACTATTTTTTAAAGAAAATTCAGAATTAATCCAGTACAGCCGGGCGGCTATACTCTTTATACAACTGCCCAGCGCCCATGCGCCACGTGTCAAACAGGTACCGACGGGCGGCTGTACTATTTTTAGTTAAAAATTTTGAAAACACGAGTATAGCCGCACGGCTATACTATTTTAGGGAAAAACTGAGATTTTTTTAAATACATATTATGATTTTTTCAATAATATGTTAGAATTATGTGTATAATACGTGAATTTTGTGTCTTACTGAAATTCTTGTAAAAAAATGAGTCATGAGAAATACATACGTACGTGCATAATACATTATTAAACGTGAAAGGGATAAAATCTTTATACGAGTAATAACTTTGGAAAAGTAAAAAATAAAAAAGGGCTCAAAAGATACTCGAGTAATGGGCTAATACTAACGGATAGGGCTCTTGGGCTATTGAGAAATTTAATTAAAACACCCATAAATTAATTATTTTGTGGACTTTTTCTTTAATTTCTTATATTAAATAATAATTAAAATATAAGTATCAATTAAAGTAATTCAAAAAGGCTAAGATATTGCTCAATTACATATATTTAATTAAAGAAGTAGGCCAAAAACAAAGGTAAAGAAACAAATTCTTTTATATTTAAAAATTTTAGAAAAAAATTCCCAGATTAAATTTTCTTTTCAAATAGTATAGCCGTGCGGCTATACTATTTATATATTTAAAAAAGGACGCACAGGTGCCACGTGTCAGAGCTGTACTATTTAAAAACATAAATTTGGCGAGTATAGCCGCACGGCTATACTATTTTGTAAAGAAAATTCAGAATTAATCCAGTACGGCCGGGCGGCTATACTCTTTATACAACTGCCCAGCGCCCATGCGCCACGTGTCAAACAGGTACAGACGGGCGGCTGTACTATTTTTAGTTAAAAATTTTGAAAACACGAGTATAGCCAAACGGCTATACTATTTTAGGGAAAAACTGAGATTTTTTTAAATACATATTATGATTTTTTCAATAATATGTTAGAATTATGTGTATAATACGTGAATTTTGTGTCTTATTGAAATTCTTGTAAAAAAATGAGTCATGAGAAATACATACGTACGTGCATAATACATTATTAAACGTGAAAGGGATAAAATCTTTATACGAGTAATAACTTTGGAAAAGTAAAAAATAAAAAAGGGCTCAAAAGATACTCGAGTAATGGGGCCTATTACTAACTGATAGGGCTCTTGGGCTATGGAGAAA
>NC_034016.1:2896393-2902726 GCF_000346465.2 Prunus persica | reverse complement strand
AAAGAAACAAATTCTTTTATATTTAAAAATTTTAGGAAAAAATTTCCAGAATAAATTTCTTTTCAAATAAGTATAGCCGTGCGGCTATACTAATTTATATATTAAAAAATGGTCGCACAGGTGCCACGTGTCAGAGCTGTACTATTTAAAAAAATAAATGTGGCGAGTATAGCCGCACAGCTATACTATTTTTTAAAGAAAATTCAGAATTAATCCAGTACAGCCGGGCGGCTATACTCTTTATACAACTGCCCAGCGCCCATGCGCCACGTGTCAAACAGGTACAGACGGGCGGCTCTACTATTTTTAGTTAAAATTTTTGAAAACACGCGAATAGCCGCACGGCTATACTATTTTAGGGAAAAACTGAGATTTTTTTAAATACATATTATGATTTTTTCAATAATATGTTGGAATTATGTGTATAATACGTGACTTTTGTGTCTTATTGAAATTCTTGTAAAAAAAATGAGTCATGAGAAATACATACGTACGTGCATAATACATTATTAAACGTGAAAGGGATAAAATCTTTATACGAGTAATAACTTTGGAAAAGTAAAAAATAAAAAAGGGCTCAAAAGATACTCGAGTAATGGGCTAATACTAACGGATAGGGCTCTTGGGCTATGGAGAAATTTAATTAAAACACCCATAAATTAATTATTTTGTGGACTTTTTCTTTAATTTCTTATATTAAATAATAATTAAAACATAAGTACCAATTAAAGTAATTCAAAAAGGCTAAGATATTGCTCAATTACATATATTTAATTAAAGAAGTAGGCCAAAAACAAAGGTAAAGAAACAAATTCTTTTATATTTAAAAATTTTAGAAAAAAATTCCCGGATTAAATTTTCTTTTCAAATAGTATAGGCGTGCGGCTATACTATTTATATATTAAAAAAAGGACGCACAGGTGCCACGTGTCAGAGCTGTACTATTTAAAAAAATAAATTTGGCGAGTATAGCCGCACGGCTATACTATTTTTTAAAGAAAATTCAGAATTAATCCAGTACAGCCGGGCGGCTATACTCTTTATACAACTGCCCAGCGCCCATGCGCCACGTGTCAAACAGGTACAGACGGGCGGCTGTACTATTTTTAGTTAAAATTTTTGAAAACACGAGTATAGCCGCACGGCGATACTATTTTAAGGAAAAACTGAGATTTTTTTAAATACATATTATGATTTTTTCAATAATATGTTGGAATTATGTGTATAATACGTGAATTTTGTGTCTTATTGAAATTCTTGTAAAAAAATGAGTCATGAGAAATACATACGTACGTGCATAATACATTATTAAACGTGAAAGGGATAAAATCTTTATACGAGTAATAACTTTGGAAAAGTAAAAAATAAAAAAGGGCTCAAAAGATACTCGAGTAATGGGCTAATACTAACGGATAGGGCTCTTGGGCTATGGAGAAATTTAATTAAAACACCCATAAATTAATTATTTTGTGGACTTTTTCTTTAATTTCTTATATTAAATAATAATTAAAATATAAGTACCAATTAAAGTAATTCAAAAAGGCTAAGATATTGCTCAATTACATATATTTAATTAAAGAAGTAGGCCAAAAAACAAAGGTAAAGAAACAAATTCTTTTATATTTAAAAATTTTAGAAAAAAATTCCCAGATTAAATTTTCTTTTCAAATAGTATAGCCGTGCGGCTATACTATTTATATATAAAAAAAAGATCGAACAGGTGCCACGGTAAAAGCTGTATTATTTTAAAAAAATTAATGTGGCGAGTATAGCCGCTCGGCTATAATATTTTATAAAGAAAATTCATAATTAATCCGGGCCAGTCGGGCGGCTATACACTTGATCTACCTGCCCAGCGCACATGCGCCACGTGTCAAACAGGTACAGACACGTTTCTGTACTATTTTAGTTAAAATTTATTGGAACACTACTATGGCCTGCACGGTTATACTATATAAGGGAAAACTGAGAATTTTTTTGTATACATATTATGATTTTTTTTATAATTTAGTTGAATTATAAATACGGGACTTTTGTGTCTTATTGAAATTCTTGTAAAAAAAATGAGTCATGAGAATACATACGTACGTGCATAATACATTATTAAACGTGAAAGGGATAAAATCTTTATACGAGTAATAACTTTGGAAAAGTAAAAAATAAAAAAGGGCTCAAAAGATACTCGAGTAATGGGCTAATACTAACGGATAGGGCTCTTGGGCTATGGAGAAATTTAATTAAAACACCCATAAATTAATTATTTTGTGGACTTTTTCTTTAATTTCTTATATTAAATAATAATTAAAACATAAGTACCAATTAAAGTAATTCAAAAAGGCTAAGATATTGCTCAATTACATATATTTAATTAAAGAAGTAGGCCAAAAACAAAGGTAAAGAAACAAATTCTTTTATATTTAAAAATTTTAGAAAAAAATTCCCGGATTAAATTTTCTTTTCAAATAGTATAGGCGTGCGGCTATACTATTTATATATTAAAAAAAGGACGCACAGGTGCCACGTGTCAGAGCTGTACTATTTAAAAAAATAAATTTGGCGAGTATAGCCGCACGGCTATACTATTTTTAAAGAAAATTCAGAATTCATCCAGTACAGCCGGGCGGCTATACGCTTTATACAACTGCCCAGCGCCCATGCGCCACGTGTCAAACAGGTACCGACGGGCGGCTGTACTATTTTTAGTTAAAAATTTTGAAAACACGAGTATAGCCGCACGGCTATACTATTTTAGGGAAAAACTGAGATTTTTTTAAATACACATTATGATTTTTTCAATAATATGTTAGAATTATGTGTATAATACGTGAATTTTGTGTCTTACTGAAATTCTTGGAAAAAAATGAGTCATGAGAAATACATACGTACGTGCATAATACATTACTAGCCTCTCTGCACGCGCTTCCGCGCTTGCGAGAGGTTTTTTAAAAAAAATAAGTAAATTTATTTTAGAATTAAAAAAGATAATGGGTAGTCGTGTTCCATAAAAATAGGATCCATTATCTGTTTTTTCTTTTTTTTTTAATTTTTTTAAATATGAAAAAGTGTGAATTTACCATATTATCCTCATTTAATTAATAATTTGAAATCTTAATATTTGCATTAACCAAGGGCATTTTCTGGTATTGTGAATGTTTCACCATTCTCTGCCTTTTGCTTTATATATACTAGCCTCTCTGCACGCGCTTCCGCGCTTGCGAGAGGTTTTTAAAAAAAAAAAAAAGTAAATTTATTTTAGAATTAAAAAAGATAATGGATAGTTGTGTTCCATAAAAATAGGATCCATTATCTGCTTTTTCTTTTTCTTTTTTTAATTTTTTTAAATATGAAAAAGTATGAATTTATCATTTTATCCTCATTTAATTAATAATTTGAATTCTGAATGTTTGCATTAACCAAGGGCATTTTCTGGTATTTTGAATGTTTCACCATTCTCTGCCTTTTGCTTTATATATATAGATTAAACGTGAAAGGGATAAAATCTTTATACGAGTAATAACTTTGGAAAAGTAAAAAATAAAAAAGGGCTCAAAAGATACTCGAGTAATGGGCTAATACTAACGGATAGGGCTCTTGGGCTATGGAGAAATTTAATTAAAACACCCATAAATTAATTATTTTGTGGACTTTTTCTTTAATTTCTTATATTAAATAATAATTAAAATATAAGTAACAATTAAAGTAATTCAAAAAGGCTAAGATATTGCTCAATTACATATATTTAATTAAAGAAGTAGGCCAAAAAACAAAGGTAAAGAAACAAATTCTTTTATATTTAAAAATTTTAGAAAAAAATTCCCAGATTAAATTTTCTTTTCAAATAGTATAGCCGTGCGGCTATACTATTTATATATTAAAAAAAGGTCGCACAGGTGCCACGTGTCAGAGCTGTACTATTTAAAAAAATAAATGTGGCGAGTATAGCCGCACGGCTATACTATTTTTTAAAGAAAATTCAGAATTAATCCAGTACAGCCGGGCGGCTATACTCTTTATACAACTGCCCAGCGCCCATGCGCCACGTGTCAAACAGGTACAGACGGGCGGCTGTACTATTTTTAGTTAAAATTTTTGAAAACACGGGTATAGCCGCACGGCTATACTATTTTAGGGAATAACTGAGATTTTTTTAAATACCTATTATGATTTTTTTCAATAATATGTTGGAAATAAGTGGATAATACGTGAATTTTGTGTCTTATTGAAATTCTTGTAAAAAAAATGAGTCATGAGAAATACATACGTACGTGCATAATACATTATTAAACGTGAAAGGGATAAAATCTTTATACGAGTAATAACTTTGGAAAAGTAAAAAATAAAAAAGGGCTCAAAAGATACTCGAGTAATGGGCTAATACTAACGGATAGGGCTCTTGGGCTATTGAGAAATTTAATTAAAACACCCATAAATTAATTATTTTGTGGACTTTTTCTTTAATTTCTTATATTAAATAATAATTAAAATATAAGTATCAATTAAAGTAATTCAAAAAGGCTAAGATATTGCTCAATTACATATATTTAATTAAAGAAGTAGGCCAAAAACAAAGGTAAAGAAACAAATTCTTTTATATTTAAAAATTTTAGAAAAAAATTCCCAGATTAAATTTTCTTTTCAAATAGTATAGCCGTGCGGCTATACTATTTATATATTTAAAAAAGGACGCACAGGTGCCACGTGTCAGAGCTGTACTATTTAAAAACATAAATTTGGCGAGTATAGCCGCACGGCTATACTATTTTGTAAAGAAAATTCAGAATTAATCCAGTACGGCCGGGCGGCTATACTCTTTATACAACTGCCCAGCGCCCATGCGCCACGTGTCAAACAGGTACAGACGGGCGGCTGTACTATTTTTAGTTAAAAATTTTGAAAACACGAGTATAGCCAAACGGCTATACTATTTTAGGGAAAAACTGAGATTTTTTTAAATACATATTATGATTTTTTCAATAATATGTTAGAATTATGTGTATAATACGTGAATTTTGTGTCTTATTGAAATTCTTGTAAAAAAATGAGTCATGAGAAATAAATACGTACGTGCATAATACATTATTAAACGTGAAAGGGATAAAATCTTTATACGAGTAATAACTTTGGAAAAGTAAAAAATAAAAAAGGGCTCAAAAGATACTCGAGTAATGGGCTAATACTAACGGATAGGGCTCTTGGGCTATGGAGAAATTTAATTAAAACACCCATAAATTAATTATTTTGTGGACTTTTTCTTTAATTTCTTATATTAAATAATAATTAAAATATAAGAAACAATTAAAGTAATTCAAAAAGGCTAAGATATTGCTCAATTACATATATTTAATTAAAGAAGTAGGCCAAAAAACAAAGGTAAAGAAACAAATTCTTTTATATTTAAAAATTTTAGAAAAAAATTCCCAGATTAAATTTTCTTTTCAAATAGTATAGCCGTGCGGCTATACTATTTATATATTAAAAAAAGGTAGCACAGGTGCCACGTGTCAGAGCTGTACTATTTAAAAAAATAAATGTGGCGAGTATAGCCGCACGGCTATACTATTTTTTAAAGAAAATTTCAGATTAATCCAGTACAGCCGGGCGGCTATACTCTTTATACCAACTGCCCAGCGCCCATGCGCCACGTGTCAAACAGGTACAGACGGGCGGATGTACTATTTTTTAGTTAAAATATAAAGAACACGACTATAGCCGCACGGCGCTACTATTATAAGGAAGAACTGAGATTTTTTTAAATACATATTATGATTTTTTCAATAATATGTTGGAATTATGTGTATAATACGTGAATTTTGTGTCTTATTGAAATTCTTGTAAAAAAATGAGTCATGAGAAATACATACGTACGTGCATAATACATTATTAAACGTGAAAGGGATAAAATCTTTATACGAGTAATAACTTTGGAAAAGTAAAAAATAAAAAAGGGCTCAAAAGATACTCGAGTAATGGGCTAATACTAACGGATAGGGCTCTTGGGCTATGGAGAAATTTAATTAAAACACCCATAAATTAATTATTTTGTGGACTTTTTCTTTAATTTCTTATATTAAATAATAATGAAAATATAAGTACCAATTAAAGTAATTCAAAAAGGCTAAGATATTGCTCAATTACTTATATTTAATTAAAGAAGTAGGCCAAAAAACAAACGTAAAGAAACAAATTCTTTTATATTTAAAAATTTTAGAAAAAAATTCCCAGATTAAATTTTCTTTTCAAATAGTATAGCCGTGCGGCTATACTATTTATATATTAAAAAAAAGGACGCACAGGTGCCACGTGTCAGAGCTGTACTATTTAAAAAAATTAATG
>NC_034016.1:2894848-2896293 GCF_000346465.2 Prunus persica | reverse complement strand
CAGTACAGCCGGGCGGCGATACGCTTTACACAACTGCCCAGCGCCCACTGCGCCACGTGTCAAACAGGTACAGACGGGCGGCTGTACTATTTTTAGTTAAAAATTTTGAAAACACGAGTATAGCCGCACGGCTATACTATTTGAGGGAAAAACTGAGATTTTTTTAAATACATATTATGATTTTTTCAATAATATGTTGGAATTATGTGTATAATACTTGAATTTTGTGTCTTATTGAAATTCTTGTAAAAAAATGAGTCATGAGAAATACATACGTACGTGCATAATACATTATTAAACGTGAAAGGGATAAAATCTTTATACGAGTAATAACTTTGGAAAAGAAAAAATAAAAAAGGGCTCAAAAGATACTCGAGTAATGGGCTAATACTAACGGATAGGGCTCTTGGGCTATGGAGAAATTTAATTAAAACACCCATAAATTAATTATTTTGTGGACTTTTTCTTTAATTTCTTATATTAAATAATAATTAAAATATAAGTACCAATTAAAGTAATTCAAAAAGGCTAAGATATTGCTCAATTACATATATTTAATTAAAGAAGTAGGCCAAAAAACAAAGGTAAAGAAACAAATTCTTTTATATTTAAAAATTTTAGAAAAAAATTCCCAGATTAAATTTTCTTTTCAAATAGTATAGCCGTGCGGCTATACTATTTATATATTAAAAAAAGGTCGAACAGGTGCCACGTGTCAGAGCTGTACTATTTAAAAAAATAAATGTGGCGAGTATAGCCGCACGGCTATACTATTTTATAAAGAAAATTCAGAATTAATCCAGTACAGCCGGGCGGCTATACTCTTTATATAACTGCCCAGCGCCCATGCGCCACGTGTCAAACAGGTACAGACGGGCGGCTGTACTATTTTTAGTTAAAATTTTTGAAAACACGAGTATAGCCGCACGGCTATACTATTTTAGGGAAAAACTGAGATTTTTTTGAATACATATTATGATTTTTTCAATAATATGTTGGAATTATGTGTATAATACGTGAATTTTGTGTCTTATTGAAATTCTTGTAAAAAAATGAGTCATGAGAAATACATACGTACGTGCATAATACATTATTAAACGTGAAAGGGATAAAATCTTTATACGTGTAATAACTTTGGAAAAGTAAAAAATAAAAAAGGGCTCAAAAGATACTCGAGTAATGGGCTAATACTAACGGATAAGGCTCTTGGGCTATGGAGAAATTTAATTAAAACACCCATAAATTAATTATTTTGTGGACTTTTTCTTTAATTTCTTATATTAAATAATAATGAAAATATAAGTACCAATTAAAGTAATTCAAAAAGGCTAAGATATTGCTCAATTACTTATATTTTAATTAAAGAAAGTTAGGCCAAAAAACAAACGTAAAGAAACAAATTCTTTTATATTTTAAAATTTTAGAAAAAAATTCCCAGATTAAAT